>NC_133556.1:765000-770000 GCF_048773025.1 Camelus bactrianus
CAGAGAGGGCATTAATTATGCCTGCTTATTGACAGGGCTCCCTTCGGTAGGAGTCAGCCTCTTCCCGAGTCACCCTCCTCCCTCTGCTCCCTCTGCCCCTTCCTCCTCCTCCCCTCTGCTTCCTCCTCTCCCTCGCCGCCTGGAGCCGGAGAGATGAGAAGCCCTTGTAGTTTTAAATTCAATGTGACAGTTTCGGAAAGAGCGGATGATGAATCTGCTATTATTGGATCAGTCTATTTGCCGCTCAATGTCTCTCTGTAATTGGAGCAACATCACTTTAAAGGTTCAGAGAGTACAGCATTTCTGGTGAAAAATCCCCGCAACACGCCGGCGAGTGTTTTAAAGGGAAATCTATTAGCGGTTTGCGGAGGGGCGGGCGCTGGCGGCGGGGGGAGTCGCGGGCCGGGGCCGGCGGGGACCGTGGGGGGGGGGGGGCTCGCCGGGGCCCCCGCCCCGGCCGCTCCCGCGCACGCCCCGCGCGGGCCGCGCCCCTCCCTCACCCCCCCCCCGTCTTGTTGTGACAGTTCCTGATACTGTTTATTGAGGTGCATGTCAGGTATAATTAGCAATCGATATGGAAAACGTTTCCTTGCACCCAGCACGCCTCTGACGTCAGAGCCGATTAGCGCTTCTTATTGGTCCCAAATTCCCCGGGCCGCGGCTAATTATCGGGAGCTTGATGTTGATAAAGTAAAGCGCCGGAGTGCGGGCGAAGCATGTGTAGGGCTCCGGGTCCCTGTCTCCGCCGCCGCCGTCCGCGCCTCCCGCCGCTGGCCCGCCCCGGCCCCGGCCCGCGCCCCCGCGCCCCGCCGCCGGCCCGGCCGGCCCCCCGCGCGAGATGATGGACGGCCGCCTCCTGGAGCACCCGCATGCCCAGTTCGGGGGCTCGCTGGGCGGCGTGGTGGGCTTCCCCTACCCGCTGGGCCACCACCACGTGTACGAGCTGGCCGGCCACCAGCTGCAGTCAGCCGCCGCCGCCGCCGCCTCGGTGCCCTTCTCCATCGACGGCCTGCTCAGCGGCTCGTGCGCCGCCGCCGCCTCGGTGGTCAACCCCACGCCACTGCTGCCGGCCGCCTGCGGGGTAGGCGGCGACAGCCAACCCTTCAAGCTGTCAGGTAGACGCAGCGGGCAGGGAGGGGGACGGCGGGGGGCAGGGGACCCTACCGGGCGCCGAAGTGGGTCGCGGGAGGCCGTAGAACTGCGCGGCTCCCGCGGCTCCTCAGTCGCCGCCCTCCACCCGGCTCAGGGCGCACGGCCGCCCTCTAGGTGGCCCCTGGACAGAGGCGGGCGGGTCCGCTCCGGCCCGGGCCGGGGCTGAGCCGCGCGGCGTCCTGTGCGTGCCCGCAGACTCGGGGGACCCGGACAAGGAGAGCCCGGGCTGCAAGCGGCGGCGCACCCGCACCAACTTCACGGGCTGGCAGCTGGAGGAGCTGGAGAAGGCGTTCAACGAGAGTCACTACCCCGACGTGTTCATGCGCGAGGCGCTGGCGCTGCGCCTGGATCTGGTCGAGTCCCGAGTTCAGGTAAAGACCCGCCGTGCGTCCCGGGAGCCAGCATCCCGCCATCAGCCTGCGCGGCCCGGCTCGCCTTTGTTCTCGAGTTCTAGGTGGGAGACCGCATCCTCCGTCAGAGCCGCCGTGCGCTAGTCCGCCGGACGGTGGGGGGTCTGGGGCTCGGCGCCCCATGGAGACAGCTTGGGAGGGGCCGGTGGCGGCCCTTGAAGTAGCGAGAACAGCCGCTGCGTCCGAACCGGGGAGCTGCGTGGGGGATCCGGGCGACCGCACGAAACTAGGCTGGGGCGGGCGAGGTGGCGGGGAGGAAGCTGCCGGGCTCGGACTTGGAGGAGACTGGGGGACGGCAGATCCCGCGCCTCCGTGTCCTGGCTGGGGGCTCGGCTCGCCAGCCTGCAGCGAGCCAGCGCGCGCACTGGTTTGTTTACTTTCACCTCTGAAATAGTCACATGGAAACATGTAGTTTTTTCATCACTTTTCAGAAGGGGCAGCTGAGGAAGGGGAGGCGGAAACTTGAACAATTAACACATTGCGGGAATAAGAGGTGTCTGAATGTTTAACACCACCGGTTGTATCTCCCCCCCACCCCATAATTTGATTTTATTCGGAGACTGCCAGTGGTATTCTTTTTAAAAATACAGTGTCAGTTTTGTGGATTAAAAATTCAAGATGATCCTGCATAATTAGATGTTTCCCCAAAGTACAGATATTTTTTTCTGGGTCCAAGCGGTGGTGAGCGGGGTGTGGGCCGCAGCTGTGGGCACTGGGCTTGGAGGCAGAGGCTGGCAAGTTGCCTGTTTAGCATCAACAGCTTTGTCTAAAAAGGTGTTCTCTCCTGTGCTTGGGCCACCCCACATGACCTCTTCTTTTTGTAAATCCTTTTATCCAATTTGTCCTAAGTGTCTTAAGTGAAGGCAAGACCTCTTCATTTCTCCTGTAATACGATAATGAGTAATTCCTGGTGACAAGGCAGCCTGGAATTTATGCGAAAAAAAGTATTTAAAAAGAAGGAAAGGGCAGGAACAGTCTTGGGGAGGTCACTGCTTAACACCTGCACCTTGGCACCGCCAAGGCTGCCCCGTGACTAGGCGGGCCTGCTGCTGCGCTGGTCTCTACATGGCCGCGACAAAGAATTTGAATTATGGTGATCTTTGGAAAAGGGCTCAGGGGGATCTGTGTCTGTGAGTGGTGGTGGAGCCAGTGTCTCGAGCTGCTGACACCCTGGAGTCCTGCAGGCTCCCAGGACAAGGCCTGCAGAGAGGGTGGAAGAGGCAGGATGGGCCCCGGCCTCTTCTTTGCAAGGCCTGGCAGCTGGCCTCTTGCTTCCCTGCCTGTCGGTCTCCAGCCCAGGCCAAGCACAACTAGTTTGAGAGGGCTGTGTTGGTGCCCTGGCTGGGACTCTTCAGAAAGAAGGACGTGTGGATGTGTTGGGGCAGGGTTGGGGGGGGGCGGAGAGCAGGCTGCTGAAGCATCTTCCCCCCCAAGTTTGGCTTCCCAGGCCCTTCTAGAAGAAAAAGCACCCAGATTTCCCTTCACGGGAACTCCCCCCAAATCTGGCCTTTGACTCAAGTCTCCAGGGAGCCGAAGACAGGTGTGGAGGGCGGCTGAGCCCAGCGGCTCTTGGTCTGCAGGCCAGACGGTCAGCGCCAGCCCGACGGGCTGCTTAGAACACAAGCTGTGAGAAGCCAGGAGGGTCGAAGAGGGCCCTGCTCTGTGCCTCCCCACCAGGAACCCGACGCCCTCGGTCAGGGGCCAGACCCGTCCTGCCCAACGCAGGGGCAGCTTCCAGTTCCCTGAGGTGAGAAGCTGGAGCCGGAAGCTGGCCGAGAGGCCCCATCTACCTCCTCCTTCTGGGTGGAAAAGATACTCTTTGGAACCCGCAACCTGAGTGCCGAAAACCAGCCCAGGGCCGGCTGGGCCGTGTGCCTTCGCTCGCACCCCTTGGCCGGAGCCGAGATTGTGCAGGCCTTCTGGGGGGATTGGGGAGGCCCGAAGCCCCCACGGCAAGTCCGCCGCCTTACCGTGCCTTCCTTTCCCCTATCCGGCTGCTTTAGGTGTGGTTCCAAAACCGCCGGGCCAAGTGGAGGAAGAAGGAGAACACGAAGAAGGGCCCGGGGCGGCCGGCGCACAATTCACACCCTACTACGTGCAGTGGCGAGCCAATGGACCCGGAGGAGATAGCGCGCAAGGAACTGGAGAAGATGGAGAAGAAGAAGCGCAAGCACGAGAAGAAGCTGCTTAAGAGCCAGAGCCGCCACCTGCACTCGCCCGGCGGCCTATCCCTGCACAGCGCGCACAGCTCCGACAGCGACAGCGGCGGCGGCGGCCTGTCCCCGGAGCCGCCCGAGCCGCCGCCGCCCGCCTCCGCAGCCAAGGGCCCCAGCGCGCATGCCGCCGGTGCCGCGGGTGCCGCGCCCGCACCGCCCGGCGAGCCGCCGGCGCCCGGCACCTGCGACCCCGCCTTTTTCCCGAGCCAAAGAAGCAGCGCCGGCCTGCAGCTGCGGCTAGGCCGCCCCGCGGACAAGGACGCGGCCCCGTGTGCGCCAGGGGCGGCGGCGGCGGCGGCGGCGGCGGAGCGCGGCGCCGCAGGCCTGCCCAAGGCCAGCCCGTTCAGCGTTGAGAGCCTCTTGTCCGACTCGCCGCCGCGCCGGAAAGCCACCCCCGCCAACGCCGCCGCCGCCGCCGCGGGGCTGGACTTCGCGCCCGGGCTGCCGTGCGCGCCGCGGACCCTCATCGGCAAGGGCCACTTCCTGCTCTACCCCATCACGCAGCCGCTCGGCTTCCTGGTGCCGCAGGCCGCGCTCAAGGGCGGCGCGGGTCCCGAGCCGGCGCCCAAGGATGCGACGCCCGCGCCGCCCGCGCCAGCCGCGCCGCCCGCTCAGGCCAGCTTCGGGGCCTTCCCGGGGCCCGGCGGTGCTCCGGACTCGGCCTTCGCGCGCCGCAGCCCCGACGCCGTCGCCTCCCCGGGGGCCCCGACCCCGGCGACTTTCCGGGACGCAGCGGCTGCCGGGGCCGAGGGCGGCGGCGGGGATTGCGAGGATGCGGGAGCCGCCTGCCCAGCGGCCCCGCCGCCGCCACCGCTCGCGCAGTCGCCCGGGCCCGGCCCGCGGGCTCCCAGCCCGGCTGCGGAGACGGCCGCTGGTGGGGCCCCCGAGCCAGGCGCGGTGGCCGGGCCCGGCGCGCCGGAGGGCGTGGAGGTGGACATGGACTGAGGGCGGCGGTGGGGCCGAGAGAGGCGCTCAGCTGGCCCGCGCTCGCTCGCTCACTCAGGCTCCGACTCACAACGAAATCAGGTGATCGGCTTAGTAACACTGCTTTTTCCTCTTCTTTCTGTTTACTTCCTTTTATTCTATTTTATTTTTATTTTTATTTTTTTTAAGAAAAACGCTGTATCAATTCGGACCTAGGCAGCAACCCAGGACTTGGGGTGAAACCCTCCTCCTCTCAAGCGAGCAGAAAAAGAAAACAAAAACAAAACCCCACAACAAG